>NC_136777.1:16533306-16577387 GCF_947034865.1 Barbatula barbatula
AGGATCTGAGCTGGCTCGGTTGAATAGATGATTCGTCTATGCAAAGCATTCTCTTTTGAAAGACACAGATATATTTTAAAAACAAATTTAGTTTTATGACATGCAGACTATGATCATTTATTTATTATTAAATATTCACATGAACTATTTATGACAAGTTCGTTAAACATTGTGCTTCGGATCTATTACACAAATAATGAACAAATAATGAAATTCAAGGTTATATGGAATGGAATTAGATTTCATTTACAAGTTTACAAATATTCAGCTGTAAACGCATTTATAATGTAAAGCATTTTCCTAGGCATAAAAGGTGCATATTGTCTAAATGGGAATGTCATTTCTTTGGATAAATCACACTTTAAACAAAAGTCACGCTTTCATTGAGTCATTGAGATGAATGGTTTTGGTTCTGAAAAGGTTCTTTAATGATGGAAAAGGTTCTATTTAGAACCATGGCTTCTGAAGAACCTCTTTTCTGCCGAAATGGTTCTTTGTATCTTGTACAAGTAATCAGCTTGTTTTGTCTCCATGGCTCTTTCAGACTCTTGAATACATACACCTGAGACTAACACTTGTTACTTTCGTCCCTTTGCTAATGTAATAGATTATGCTGATTTAATTTAGTTTAATTTTCATATTGTTCAAAGTGTTAATATGTTTTATAAAATGCATTGCCATTGCCAATCATGAAATATTCGAAACAATAAAAGTTTGAACTATCGGGTTATTTTTTAAAATGAAATGTAATTTAATATTTTTTTGCAATGATGAAAGACAAAAGGTGTTTGCATTTATATATTGACAAGGTCACAGTCCGATAAATTAATAAAAGCCAGAGTAACACAAATCAATCTAGCTTATATCGGTGTGTAACAATGTGCAACTTATCTTCAAAATTAAATTATACAAAAGTCATTCATCATTTGAACAAAATACCACCTGGTATTAATAGACCACACTTGGTTTCTTTGTGAGAAATGATCTCTTAAAATTATATTTTTCTGAAAAATTATACTTTCGTCCTCGCTCCCCCCTACTTGATTTACATGTCTTGCTTATTATTTTTATATGGTAAAATGGAAATTGAAAATGATAAAATGTATAAAAAATAAATGAATAAATTGATAAATACCTCAATTAAAACCTCTCCTGTTTTCTGATAAAGAAGGGGTTCTTTATTGCACCACTGAGGTTCTATATAGCACCTTATAACCTTATAAAAAGAGTTCTATATAGCACCGAAATGGTTTTGCTATTGTAACAAGCCGAAGAACCCTTTTGTGATACTATTTAGAAAAAAATTCTTAAGCGTGTAGATAGTAAATGTACGCATGGTATTTCAGCCTTTTCACCTTAACTAAAGGATTCAAATAGGAGGATGGCTCTTTCTGTGTGTCCTGCCCTCAAATTTCCTCTTTTCAATATTTTAACAAAAGCACAAAAAAGTTTTTAAAGCCACTTTATGTTTTTTTAAACAGAAACAAATTCACTGCTTTACAAATTCCATTATCTGATCAACACATTTAAATAAAGTTTATCATGAGAGACATTATGAATGAAATATGCTGATGTCACAGCATTTACGAAATATACTGGATTACCTCTGCATGGATTTAAGCCACATTAAAATTTAGCAGTTTTATATATTCAGTGTTTATATTTAGTGTAATCTATTCATGCATATTCAGTGCTGTGCAAAAATAACTACAGGCCACTGACTGTTCTCACATTCATTTTGGAAAGTACAGCCTGACTGAAGACGTCTTATATTTTTCATAATTTTGACCTATTTCTTGTATGTCTAGAAATCTGCATACACATCTCTGCCTTTGTCAATTTTGAGAACTGAGTTAAAATCCATTGAGAGCAAGTCAGCCATATATAATGTGTAAAATACAATAGCGTACTGCTATATTTGAGTCTATTTCAGTCTATCAGTAATAGATCACTGGTTCAGTGTTCTGCATATCTAATCTCGCTGATGTCAGGCTGTCAGAATCTCTCTTCAAATCATAGAGAGTTTCTATGCGGCTGCTTACAGCTAGAATAAAACATGATCTTTTGTTTTGCACTGCCAGAAGGTATGCATGCAAATATTTTATAATCAGGGCAGGGCCATTTTTCTTTTCTCGAAGGCCACGTTTACAGGATGAAAAACGGAAAAGTTTTCTTTTGCGTCTTTGAAAAGTTTCACGTACACACGTTATCAAAACAATCCGCGTTTACACAGATCCGACTAAAACGCTGTATTACGCATGCCACGCCAGTAGTTGGCGACATCACTTTGTAACGAAAAAGTGTCCCTGAAGATTGATAGACGGTTAATTGGAAGGCGGCTTCCCTCGCTAAAGAGACCATACAATACAGAGCGCTGAATTTCTCCTAATTCATAGTGAAGAGAATTGTGCGCACATATACAAACAAACAAAAAGGCAAAAAGTTTTCTTCCATTGAAGCTCGTCAACAACACCATCGACAAAGTTGTACCACCATCTACTCGTCCTCCAGGGTCTGATCCAAAAGCGCCGTTTAAAAACCCTTCGTCGCCATGAATGAGAGTTAAGATTCCGCTGTAGGTCTCCGCTGGTGGTTCTAGCACTGGTATAGTAAATCTACACTTTGCTGGAGAAGCATTAACAAAATATTGCGCTGCACAAAAAAACCCATGTAATCCGCCATTGTTGTATTTGTTTCTTCTTCTTCGTTGTGTTTGGGTGTACACGCGCATACCACACCCCCACACCTAATACGCACGCACACGATGTCGTTTTCTCATTCTTGTGTACTTCAGGGTTTACACAGAAACGAGAACGCCGTGGTTTTCAAAAACGTGTAACACGTTTTCTAAAGTTTGCGTTATCGGTCCCCAAAAACGCAGTTTCCGTGAAACCAGAAAGCCAAATCGCATCAATTATTTTGCGCTTTCACTTGAAAACGGTCTCGTGTAAGCGGCCCTTTAAAAGTAGTAAAAACTTTTGATATTTTAAATGTATTTGGGATTTCGGAGCAGTACCCAAAGCTTATTTTAATGTTGCATTTCCATGGAATAACGTCTGGAATTTAGAGTGGTGGGGGGTCTTTCTGGCTGGTGTTCAGAGAGAAAGCCACAGGCAAGAGTGGGCATTCTGATAATATCTGCACGCAAGTATTCTTTATCACAATAGACCTATTCAGCACCATAGGCCTATGACCGAGCCCGCCATATTGGTGGCATAAACATCATGCCTTTTGTTGATCATTTGTTTGGAAGTTTTTATATCGTAGAGAAAAGCATGTGGTTGTATCATGTGGGTGATGTTGATGATCATGTCCATGTTCTGTCTTGTTCATACTGTGCATACATTACGTTAATGAGTTACACTAAAGATACATTTCATTTTAAATTTGTTAAGTGTTAGTGTTAGGATAATCAAAATGATTGTTTATAATATAGTGTATTTGTTTTGTTTTAAGTAGTTCAAAGTGTTTAATGTTGTTTCTGTTTTATCCCTCATTTGTAATCCTACGTATATTTCTAATTTAATGTATAGAAAGTACAATCTTTCACCGAGAACTGGTTGTGCCCTGATTGAATTATAAATGTAAGGATTAATTGAAAACTCTTGGACAAAGGTGCAATGCTTCTGTTCAGAATTTAAAGTCAACATGAGCTCTGTGCAGCAGATATTATCTTCATAGCGGTAGAGAAGTTGTTGTTGCTGTTTTTATCTTTCATCGGTGTGTGTATGAATGAAAGAACAAGACTCAGGTTACAGCCCAGATATACAGAGCTAATTGAAGGTGTATGTTTGTTCCTACACAACAAGTAACGCAGGTTCACATTTCTGCTTATCTTGCCCGATAACTGCCTTGGCACGTGTGTTTGTACTGCTCGGCATGACAGGACAGCCAAGTCATCAGGTGTGGAATCCATACCAGAGAGACGAGTCATTACAAATATGTTCCTGTTAAAGGAATAGTTCGACCCTTAAAAAAGTATTCATGTCATTCTCCTGCAAAACACAAATGAAGATGTTTTAAAGAAACCCATTGGCTTCCAATGTATGGACACAAAAGCACCAAGACATTTCTCAAAATATCTTTTGTGTTTCCCAAAGAAAGAGCAACCTGTTCCAATAGATATTTGTGACTTGGTGGGGATGAATTTTTCACATGGGTTTGTGAAGTGTGTCAGGCGCTCACTCCCTCTCTTGATTCTGTTGTGACCTGTAGGAGCGGTGCATACAGGTACACTCCCTACCTGACAACATGCTTGGATCCTGTTCTTGAAATGGGGCGTAAAGCGTTATTGAAATGGGACATTATTGTGCCAAGGTTCTTTAAGAAATGCTGTACTGATGTTCTCGAACATTCATTTATTTTAACATATTGAATAATTGTTTATGGCAATGGAAATAATGCCAAAATACATTTATATGGAGCTATAAGAATGTAATTGATGTGATATGGCTTTTTTTTACGTTCAGAAACAACGGCCGGCAGTGATATATGAAAGAATGTTTGCATACAAAGGTAAAAAGAAAACCTAAAAAGAAAAAAAGGTTCTTCAGATTATACAAAAGTAAAAAAAGATTTTGACTGAATCTTTGTCAAACCAAAAATGGTTCTTCTATCGTATCGTTGGAAAGAATCTTTTAAACACCTTGATTTTTAAGAGTGTACTGAAATGTAAAAGCTTACTTTTTCTTTGTCTTAGCATATCTAAATACTATTTTTGGACATTGTAAACAATGTTTCTAGTCAGCAGTGTTCTGTTTGTGTGCACATGAAAGGGTGGGTTAGAGTGAGCACTGCCCTTATTTAACATAGGAGGGGAGATGTTTTCTTTTCTTCTATAGTCTAACCTCCTTTTAGAGCACACTCAGGCCCTGATACTGACTGTGTATATTTATTGTCAGCAAAATACAATCCCTTGACTTTAATGAAGGGCTTTAAGAACAGAGCTTGACGTGTCTGTCAGCGTTCATATGAAGTGACTGTAAATCATGCAGATTCACTACAAGACTCATTAGGTGGAACCGGCTGAAAGTGTGCACGATGACCTCCCGCGGCAACAGAGGAACAGCCCGGAAAGAGTTGTAGGCAGAGTCAAGCTTGTTTTCAGGCAGCGGTGGTTGTTAAGAATGGGCCTCTAGCAGTCTGTGATGCAAAAAATTACATTCTTACTAAGCATTTTTGTTTTTCTTTTTTTAGTAAAAATATCTAAAACTTCTTAAATAAATATACAATTGCTTGACAAGAAAAGTGACCTAGGATATTTAGTCTTGTTTTGTGAAAATAAGTGTCTTATATACTTATTTAATATGTAAAACTTATATAAAAATTAAGCAAGTTTATGGTAAAAACTTAAAAAATAATGTGCCAATGGGGTGAGAAAAATAAACTTGAAAATTCCTAATTCAAGTTTATTTTTCTCACCCCATTGGCACATTATTTTGCTTGTCTTTATCATAAACTTGCTTAACTTTTATATTTTCCTCCTTAAACGGAGACTAAATATCTTAGTTCACTTTTCATGTCAAGAATGTGCATCTTGATTTAAGAATGTTCAGATATTTGTTCTACAAAAACACTTTTGCGTCAAACAGTGGCGGTAATAACTCCTTGGTGTTATGAAGAAACCTTGGGTGGAGCCAGAGCTCAAAGGTAACACAAGTCCCCTCTGACCTGCCCTGGAGAATGATTTCTTCAATAACAATCATTTGTGTTGTTCTCCTTATCTGACTCTGCAAGATCTGTGTGCGTCTCATGGTCTACAGTCTGTGAAATTGTTAACAAAGAACAACAATCAGAATTTTCTGACAGATGTGTAAATGTCATTCCTGTGCCTCTATATGGAACTGCCAAAACAAAAGACAAAAAATGAAAAGGGCTACTGTTATCTGCCATTGGTTGGAGAGAGTACTGCCCAAGACGTTGCCCTAGAGATTCTTAAAGTCCCGATGAAATCAAAATGTGTTTATTTCATTAGCTCACATTACCAGTTTTGTGGTGAAGAAAAATGTTGAAAATATGAAAGTATATTAATGAAAATATACCTCCGCTCAGGAATGGGGATCCTTCAGTTTGATGGTTTGGGCAGGTCATCTGCTAACTCCTCCCCTCCAACTATAAGTTTAATTTATTTTCTAGATCCAGTCAAACAAGCCACGCCCCATTTCTCATTCCATACCCAATCAAAAATACGTCACAAAACAATAATAAAGTACTTCCCGCTCAAGTAGACTTTAAACAAACAGTGCAATGTTTTGAAAACTCCACCCAGCGATTGGATTTACACTCACAACAACTTACAGTAACATGGCTTACTTATAGATGACTCTTCATATAATTTAAATATAAATATGTCATTTTACAAATAATTTAACAAATCAGAATTTAACTCTGAAAAAGTAGTAGTAGTAGTAGTAGTAGTAGTAGTAATAATTCGATAATGATTGATCTTTTGATTTTCAATGAAGTTTTAAAGACACACACAGCTAAAGACCGCCTATAGGTTGGACTTTGAAATGTGTAGCAACATGTAGCAATTATGAGCTTCAGGGTGTGACCACACTTATGTAACCTTTGAGCAAAAACAGTATTTGAAATAATCAATTGTGCTTTGCTGTCTTTTTGAAGTCAAACAACAAGATTCCCATATCTGTACTATGTGCACTATATGGTTGATCCATTATACATACACGTTCATGTGTACATATTTAATGTGTATATTGCATGTCTAATGCGTATATCTTGTCGTGTATATTGTGTATATTCTGTCCATATGTGTATAATGTATATTGCCTTTTTCGTACGGTTTGTACTGTTCGTCTGCACTACTGTACTGTGACTTACTGTAAGTTTGTAAAAGTCATACATTTGTTGGCCATACAGTTGTTTGTCATAGAGTTGTCTGTCCAACTGCATTCTACTTTTTATGGAGTACACACCCAAGACTTTCACTCACCCCACGTGGTCATGTTGAGTTGAGTTAAAGTGAGAAACAATAGTGGTGTGTGTATTAGTAGACTGAATTCCTGTGTGCTTTTTGATATTGTTTGAATTCTAGTAGGTGTCCGGAGAGAGTGTATAGACTCAATGCACGGAGTACTGCCTACATATTTTTGGTTAAATCTCAGGGTGCTCAAACTCTTCCTGGTGGTATTCACCGGTAGTGAATGTGCTTTACCAGCGCTTGTTTTTTGGGGAATTAACGAGTAATATAGATTAATGAAATACATCAATACATCAAATACATTAAACATCATGTAACGGGTGCTATAATACAAAACCTTAGTTTAGTCATGACCATGGCATGGCTGTCCTCCTTTTTATGAAGCTTCACTGCGAATTAATCATATTCCGATCATGGAATTACCTATTACAAGTAAGGATTTAAATACTAACTGGTAATACAGTATGTAGGCATCACCTTAAGAGTGCATATGTGCTACTGAAGATCAAATGGTCTATTGGTGAAAGCGTTAGCTTAAGAATAAACACAGCACAATAATGAACGTAACGCTGACGATACATTAGTTTGGTTTTATTTGTACAGATTGTAAATAAAAATAATGTTCTTACATATATATATACGTCAACATTTCTGTACTGTAGATACAGTATTGGTTTCTGTGCGTAATATGGATTCTATGTGCACTCGTCCATATCTTTGTTCTTAGTGTGTACTATCCAAGAGAGGGCTAAAATTTTGTTGTGCAGCTGTGACATGAAAGATATTTTTTTTGCATCAAAATGGGATCCATTAATGTAAACTTGTATACATTAACTGATACAGTGAAATCGTCAGGTAAAATGCAAGTGCAAAAACTATTAAATACGTCAAGCAGATGAGGTTTTATGTTGGAATATTATAAAGTAAAATCATTTTTAAAATGATTCAAATGAATGGTCTATATGAAATTCTCACAATACACAATAAAAATACTCACTACTATTTCAAAAGATGTCCCTGTTCTTCTAAAGTAAAGATAATATTATTTGCCTTAACTTTACATGCTAGATGCTAATAGCAATTGTTTTTTTTATTATGTTATGTTTTTATTGTGTTAGTTAGCTGTATTTTTAGCTATTATGGCTTAAATCAAAGCAAACCAACTGTAGTTTGATTGATATGAATCAAAACGCACAATGAAAACATGATTTTTTTAATTTTCTGGGATTTTGAGTCATCTCATTTCGGAAACAAACTGAAATATGAATCTTCTCCTCTGTCATGTTCACAGCCCTAGGTAGTGATGAATGGCTTCCGGTGGGGCAGCGGATGTTTTGTCGCCCCCTGAGCGTAAACGCGGAAGTGACCGTGCATTGAATGTGCGTTCACATTTTCTCCTCCCCTGCCTTCAGTGAATTGTTTGAAGGACAGGCTAATAATAGAGACATCATTACATAATGCACAGGATAGAATAGTTGCCAAGACAAAGAAATTATATAGTAACGCAGAGGCGCGTTAGGTAGTCAAGGTGACGGCAAACGGCGCATTTCTACTCATTTACATTGTTTGGAGAATGTATAACCTTTATTAAAAGTGCGGTTGTGGTACCATGGAGGTACAGACGTCTCATGCAGTATCTGTCAATACTGTGTAGTTCCTAATTCATTCCAATAATGTAAAACTGCTTGGTACTGTACATACACACATAAGGATATTTTAGAAAATAAATGAAATGACATTATTAATCGTACGGTTAAAGAAATACGTGTACTATTTGTCTTTCATTCGGAGTGAATACAAATACTCGTGCACAAATCGAAGTCGACTCGCGTATAATTGACGTCGTCTACAAGTTTTTTTCATGTGCACGTTGGCGTTGAAGTTGTCAAACTCAACGAGTGAGCTGCTCGTCTTCTTATTGGGTGGAAAGTGTTCGAGCGTCGCCAGCAGGTAACCGCTAGACCAATCAAATCACCCCTTTCATGTTTTCCGTAAAACAGGGGTACTCGCGCTTCCTTATATAGTCTATTTCAGAGGTTGAAATGAAATGAAGACGCTAAAAATCACGTCAGAGTATTAAAGACACGAGTGTCGACCTTTGCTTCGAATGCGGAAGTAAAGCGAGCTTTCGTTTTAAACATCTGTCGTGTGCTCGAGTGAGTGTGTGTGTGTGTGTGTGTGTGTGTGTGTGTGAGTGAAATATTAGCCCAGCCCAACAGCCCTTCCTATTCCCCTCCTTTTCCTCCGACACTCTCAGTCGGTTCGCCCGCAGCACTTGCGTTCTCTCGGCCGGGTTTCACTCCAGAGATGGCTGCGAAAGTGTGTAGATCGGTCCTCCTCCTGTCCCGGAGCAGCGGAGCCGTAGCCTCTGCCTTTCCCGCATTCGGTGTCTCCTCACATCGACATCACCGGAGCACAAGAACGGTGAGTCCCCGGAATGAAAACCGAGCACGGGCTGCCGCTTCTGGGCAAGGGGAGGGCTGTGAAGGGAGAGATAAGGGGGTTGGGTTCCTCTCTGTGTGGAGAGGATAAGATAGAACGATCCCGCTAAGTGCAATGTTTTTGGGGGTTTCTTTCCGCATTGCACGGCAGTGCTGCATCACGAAGCGGTGCACTTACGAGACGTCCCGAAGGCGTCTACTCGTGTGCGGTGTAGTACTACCTTCACTCAGCTATTCGCTGTCCGATCATCCCACCTCACAATTCAAGTTCGCATGCATAAACGCGAGCGATCGGACGCGCTCGTGGGTTCCGCAGGCTCCATTTCCAGAATAACCTTGAAAGCAACAGCGGTCTCAACTTTAACGCTGACCGGACGCGCAACTCGGACACACGGCGATCGATTACGTGGCACTGAATCACTTTAATGTCGTTGAGCGCCCGTCCTAGGATTTAACAAACCCGACGGATCGCGGTTCTCTGCAGTGTCCGACCGAACGCGAGGTGAGACAGTGCGGCAAAACTCTCGGTCTTGAGGGGCGTTCGCGGCCGCGAGACCGAACGAGGTTTGAACTATTGTGAACTTGACGCGACGTCTGCCTGACGCGTGAGGACGCACGTATGTTGACAGACAGACAGAACCACAACGCGTTTAGTGTGAACTCAGCGCCCCCCCATCAGTGGGGAATGAGGGATTTACTCGATCTCCCTCACATGCGCGTTGACTTGCGTTCGTCGAGTTATTATGTCACTCTTGACTCCCTCGCCCTCCCTTTCCTTCTGCGGGTGTTTCCCGTTTCCAGCGGCAAGTCTGGGTTTCCTTTCGCACAAACTCCCATGCGCATTGCTCAATAGCTCTTCAGTATGTTTGGGAAGCTCCATTGTGTCGTAGCTTTCATTCGTCACACATTCATGACTTCCTGCTCAAGATTGAGATGAACACGAGACGGAAAGTAAAGGAGTTCCCTTACAAGCATGCAACTTCCACCTTATAGTATCTTATTCAGCTCGCTTACACAAATCTACTGTGGTACATTCATCTTCGGAGTTTATCATTTTGATCTATTGTTGAAACAAAAGTGAATACCACCCTTTTATTATCCACCCTTAAGAACTACTTTGGTACAGTTTGTGGACAAAATACCAGACAAATACCATTTTTCCAGACATGATAGTGCAGCTTCGTAAGTTCCTGACGGTATAAATGTGATATAACATAAATGTGGTTATCGAATAGAATTTTGAATGACATCTGAACCCGCGCAGGGCTTTATTTGTACAGATATGAGTGATTTGAAATGTAATGCCTGAGCTCCTCCCAGTATTTGCTTTAGATGAGATGCAAATTCATTTTCGTTCAGTGTTGCCGTGCACCGTATCGCTAGAATGGGAAAAGATTTGCACCACCAGACACCTGGGAATCGCCTTTCCGTGGATTAAACGATCTCAGTTTGGTCGTGAATTCTGCGTGTCATCTATTTATTTCCCTCTGGGCAGTAGTATTTGTGGCCCTGTTGGCATTTATAGCGTTCCCCGAACCATCAAAGCGTGGGGACTTGCAATGCTCGGCACAAACCAGTCAAACTGGTAGTGAGCAGTGACAGGTTTTTGACAGTAAGGCCACGCTGCCTTCGTCTGTTCACTCTGCTGGGGCACCGAGGCTCAAAGCGCCGTTCTATCATAAACATCCAGAGCGCAGATGTGAGGTGTTGAACCAATTACTGCTCTGCAACAGTTTCCCTGCACGTCAGCAAAACCAACAAGGCTTCACTTGGGCTTTGTCAAAAAACACTTTTGCTTTGTTCACACTACACTCAGATCCAAATTGGTTGTTCTAAGGACTGATCGTTTACACTGTATTTTCATGTACATCCGTTCAAAATTTCCTGGTGAAACTTAGTTTCACGGTTTGAGAAAAGATGACTATGAGGTATAGAACCCTGCAGATGAGGTTCTTGGTATCAAGGATGCATCGAATGGAGACTTGGGTGTACTGAACCCACTTGAAGTGGTTGCGGTGCGTCCATCCACGTCCAGTCCACTTTTTGTGTTCTTGGACTTGAGGAGCAATCCTTCTGAATTTGCTTGTACTAGAATTTTTGGTGCAAACTACAAAGAAATAAATACATTTCAGTCGCATACAGGAAATATTTAAAATCTTGCCTAAAACCAGTCATTACAAGGCAAAAGCAGCTCTGAAATGTCGGTCACACAGTGTCTGAATCTGTTGTTGGACTCTTGAGATAAATAGTTAACTCGTGTTGACTCCCAATTGACTCACCTGTTCAATAAAAGCTTCCTATTTGAATGACACAATATCTGAAGAAGTAAAGCCTCTTCTGGGAGATCTCTATGGTTCTCACTGGTGTTCATGCATAGATCTGTTTAGGGCCATCAATCTGGGCAACGTTAATCCATAAGAGTGTAGTTCATTCTAGTGTGCCTTACTGTCATACATCTAGATATTTTGTAAAGATGTATGGATTAGTAAACAGATGACCGGCCCAATATATAAACTATATAGATTTAGCTCTTAAAGGGACAGTTCATCCAATATGAAAATCTATCATCATTTACTCACCCTCAGATTGTTACAAACTTGTATACATTTCTTTGTTCGGCTAAACACAAAGGAAGATATCCGGAAAAATGTCAGTAACCAAACAGATCTCAAGACTGATTTATTCACAAATGGGTTCACATTGGTCATGCCGCATGTCATTTCTTACAACCTATGAAGACAACGCAATGAAATACTTGATTTCACAACTCCCAAGTCTTTATAGTAGTGCTCCGTATGCTTTGATGGAAGAATACAGATGTTCAAGAAACCATTATCAGATCTGAATGTCATGAACGTTGTTTGAATGAGACCGATTGTGAATGATCTCAGCCTACCCAGCGTTTTATTCCAATCAGCATGTTAATGGACCAATTAAACGTGGGCCTGTGATTGACTGGGTGGCTTCGGTGATCTGGATTAGCAGGAAAAGCGCAAGACGACAGGCACAGCTCTTAATGTCCTGTTTCTGGAACAGACCTTAACACCGGCTTTTGAACGTGTTCATGTTTAATGCATTTTGGACTGCATATGTAATGCTTCTGGAGCTGCGAATTCTGCAGCCATCAAAAAGGATTGACGTGTTCTTGTGACTAAGATTCACTGAAACGATGACTGTGTATTTGTCTGATTTAAACAGCTATATAAGCTTAATACTGACTCTGCCATCGAGTATTAAATCTAAAGTTTGCTTTTCTCTCTCTAGACAGCAACATAAACCATTTTCTCTTCTGTTCTTTGTCAGGTTTTTGAATGTTTCTCTTATATCTTTTTTTGATGAGAGAGTAGTGCTGTCAAGTTAAAAGTGTGCCTGGAGGAACTTGTTCATCTACAGTTTTTGAATAGAATGTGACCGTTGTTTCTGTGCCGAACGATATGACCCGTGTGAGTGTGGGGCCATCTTTTTTTCTCAGTTAATCCTTTCGTTCACATTGAGACTGTTTTTTGGCAACTGAAATGAAACGTTTTGAAAACGTTTCCAAACTGGATAAATAAACCGTAGGCTTTCGAAAACGATGACACAGTTTTGGTCACACGATGCATTCACGTGAGCTATTTCTTACTTATTAAATAAATGAAGCAATAAATATTAGTTACTTAAAAGTAGTCCTATATTTCACTTGATTTGCTTTGGCCAATAGACTATATGCACGAAGGCTTTCGTGTTTTGTCAGTGTCAATGATGTCAGTCAAATTATCCAAACACTACATCATACATGGACAACCCAAGAGGTGAATGGCTTCAAGCTATACGTTTCAAGTTACATTTACAAATATAAAAAACTAAGTAAACGTTTGCACTTACTTGAGTCTTGTTCACAGAGGCACTCAACAATGCTACGCTGCAGTGCTGTCGGTTCGCTGAAATGTGAACATCTTTTTTGTTTGGTGGCAAATTACCTCAATGCTATGAGAGTGGAAGTGGCTTAGCCGGCTGTCATCACCCTGTGTGCATATAGTGTATTCATATTTAAAATGAAATTAAATTAAAAATAAAGTCTTGTTACAGCTCATTTTCAAAAAAAACATGGCCATTTTTTGACATTGCCGCAACATTTCAACGAGCTATAAAGAAATAAACCCCTGACAGAATGGATGCACGTCAAAGTGTCTTACGTGTTACTCATGCACATAAACGTAAGTGTTTTCAGATGTTTCAAAGTGGATTAGTAGCTTCTGGAAAAACTGGACAAAGGGGGAAAGTTTTTTAAAATGATCTGGATTTTGGATTTGTTGCTGTGTGATCACAGAAGCATTCCATTTATTTTAGAATGTGGTTGGTAGGTAATTTCATATTGGCCCAGGTCAAAAGAGCTCATCACCAAGTCTCTATGATATTATGGTCAACAGATATAGCTCAGGGATGGGTTTCCCAAAACGTTTGTATCGCTACGTCGTTTCTAAAGAATATATCGCTATTAATCTTAATGTACAACTCAAGAATGACGTAGCGTTAAGAAGATTTCGGGAAACCCAGCCCAGGTTTCTTCTTTTAATGTAAGTCTATAAGACAGACATTCTTTTGTTAACAAATGAGCAGCAATTGTGATGCATGTCCTTGCAAACACCAATAATCAATAAATATTTTGATGCAAATTCAACAGATGAAAGGGTTTTAGATTTCTTTTGTTATGGTTAATGATCAGTCAACTAACTGGAGGGTCTTTGAGTTGATAATGGATGGTGTCATTTATTCAGCCTGGAGGAATGTCATTACGTGGCAAATGGCTGGATGAAGAATAAGCTTAAACTAACAAGACGGTTCCATTGTGTTTAATAAAGAGAGTAAGAATCTGTTGGTTTAGTGTTCATGGTGATGCACATAATTATGACTCTGTACAATTGTGCCTTTAATCTTTCTTAATCCTTCAAGTAATGCGATTTTTATAGCATACCTGTATGTTTGGTTAAATGTGTATTGCTCAACATTCTCTTTGTGTATCTTTTCCTATAGATGTATAAACACAAAATATGTAAACCGAGGGATTCCCAACTAGTCATGGGCAGGTCAATGACATTATACAAGCGTTTCTTCCTGTGTTAGCTCCTAGAAGTGCTTTTGGTTTCATTGTTATTCATGGATTTTCCAACAAGGTTTTGGGAGGAGCATATTCATGAATCAATTCTTTCAGGACATGATGAGACATGATGATGCCGTTCATTTGGCATTCTTCCTCCACCCCAACTCTTCCTTTTATCTAGTCATTATGAAATTAAAGGAAAGTCCAGGGGGCACTTAGAGCTCGGGTTTAGCCTGTTTACATTGACTTCTATTCAAGTATTGCATTAATATGTGAACGTTGACTCTGTTCCAAAGTCCAGTCAGCTGCCTTGCCGTCTTTTGCTGCCTTGGGCTGCATCCTGAAATGGAATCCCACAAGTCACCGGGTTGGAATTTCCTAAATAGCCCGCAAATTTGTGCATGCAATAGTGCTCACATAGAAATACTGAGTAAATAGTCAATTTATCAAATGAATTACATTACTATTATGCCCTAAAATTCAAACGACAACGGCAACTCTCTATGTTTGGTAATGTAGAGATTAGGTTTGGTTTAAGTTTCCATTTGAAGACGCACAGTGTAAGGCTCTGTCCATTTCAGATCCATGGGCAATTCTGTCTCATAGCTGTCTTCAAATCTATTCAATATTTAATCTGCTCAAGTGGGTTAAATTGCAGCAGCTCTTGAGTGTGGACCGGACAGTGTTGGTTTTCTTTTAACTGAAGCTGACCATGTTGATGAGATGATCAAGAGTTAATAGACACGCTATGGGTATAAGCGAACGTACATGAGAGCTCGACCTCAGCAGTCGCACCGGGCATCTCTGCGTTTTCCGACTGCCCGTAGGTGCAAGTCATCGTTGATAATGAGGGCAGCTGAGAGTAATGTGATGATGGATGTGGGGCTGGTTGGTTACGTCTCTCCCCTGATGTCTTGGACTGTAACAAACGCCTGGCCTTCTCATCGGTTAGTTACTATCGGACGCACCATAGATGTCATTACTTTTGACGGGAAGGCAAATCTCTCTCCATTGAGAATCTGCATCAGCACGGTAAATTAGGATTTTATATGAAGGTCACCCATGATCTGATATCGCAGTCATAATGGCTGTTCACTATAGATTTGCAAGGGGCAGAATGAATGTGGATTTGGGTTTATAACGTTTGCATGTAGTTTTATATGTGAAACATATCATGCAATGTAGGTATGATCGAGACCGCGACTCTTAAGTGATGTGTGATCACAGGTCAACAGCTTTGAATGTGGCTTGTCCGATGTACTTTGTATTGAGTCATCTGCATTGACTCATTTGTTTTTAACTCAAGCTTTACATCATTTAAATCTGTTTTTGAGTCTGGCTTAACATTTCTTTTTTATGAATAATCCTGTCTCTTAGTTAATATCCATTTAGTTCCAGACGAAGAGAGTGAGAAATAGTCAAATAAGATGAAGTACCTTTCATTTGAAACACCTGCAATTCACTGGATTATCCTAGAAAGTTATTGCACTTCTTTATTGTTTCTTATTATAAATAATAAATATAAATACACTCTGGACGGAAATAGAGTTGTAGTTTATTGTAAAAAACGTAAAGTTACAGACCCTAACCCTAAACCCTAACCCTAAATATGGAAAACATGTAATTTTACAGGGACAATTTTAGGGTTTATTTCTGCCAACCCTGCTGCCGAAAAAAAAACGTTTTTTACAGGAAACTTCTTGTAAAGTTTATTATTGAAAATATGGTCCAAACATTTTAAATGACAGAAAAAGACTGCAAATATACAACAAAAACTGGGAAAACACGTCATTTTACAGGAAAAACTGTTATATTTCCTTTTATTTTTGGGGCCCCAGCTGGCAGAATAATTTTCGTTTTTTACAGGATTTATTTTTACAGTGCACGATATACAGTTACTCACACCCTGAAACTATTTTGGCACACACTCCTCAAGCAGTCTTTAAAATGTGTTTAGCAGTATGCAGGTATGTATATTTCTGGTCGTTGAAGGTCATATTCCAAACGTGGGATGCATGCCAACACTATACCCTCACTCCTCCATCTGGCTTTTGCATATTGCTGTCTCTTACTAGACCTTTATTCTCTTCTGGTCGTTTTTATTATTGAGATTTATTTAATTTCAAAACGATAAATGCAGTGTGCCTGATGTGATTTGAAGAAGTCATTTCAGCATCATAAAGAGTTCAGGAAAAAAACATCGTCCTGTTCAAACTGTAATGTAAGTGTGTGAAATGTTGATGATGGATGAAGGGATGGCCTGTCTGGTATAGGCTACTGGAAATTTTTAACCCCTTCTTTCAGTGTCCAGACTGGAAAATATAACGCTTGGCATTATTAAAAGAAATGATTAGAGCCGATAATTGTTTTCACTGAAACTGACAGCTATACAGTTTTATGAATGTATTTAGAATATACGTAAGTGTTGTACGTTTATGTGAATGTAAGTGTAAATGCCCCCTTGCCCATGTCAACATCTCTTTAATGCTTTTCTCGTTGCTTGTTTTAAGTCTGGATGTGTTATGACATCATCGGACCGTTGTTAAGTAACAGTAGTGTCGTTTAACACAGCAACAGGCAATGTACAGATTTATCCATCAATGGTGTAATAAATGTTTGCATAACAATGAGGTTATCACGAAGATTACTTTGTTAGCTTGTTTGCATTTCCAGTCTCTCATTCTTATCAAAAGATTTAGTTTGCTTATCTCGCTTGAACATGCAGCCGCATCAAGTCACAGTGTAGCCTGTAGATCCTCCCGCCCATTTTAACTTCTACACCCCTTCTTATGTGTAACTTAATGTGGTGTGTTATTTCCTTGTCTGGTTTGGTGTATAAAGATGCTTTTTGTTCACAACTGGGTTGGGATCTAAGCGTGAGGGCTTCCCCGTGACCGGAATGATCGATGTCGGGGGAAACGGCACAGGACCTTGACATTTTCAGGCTTATATATGTGTAGTTGTAGAAATTCTGTAAGATCTCAGACATCACAGAATGTGGAAGAACCAAAATCAATGAAAATGTTTGTGTGAGAGGCCAGCAGGGGATATGAGAGAGGAAGTGACTGGCGCTAACCTTGCAGGATGGTTTTGTGGTGGATCTGTGGTAGTGTTGCGTCCCAAATTTCTGCTTTCTATTTTAATACATGAGCTGAATTTAACTTGATGTGTTACGTAACTTGCACCATGACGGCGTGAAGTCGTGGGAACAGTTTATCCTAGATTGAAAATTCTGTATCAAATTGAAGAACGTCGCTCGTGAATGGGGATCTAAGCAAATATATCAGCATTTAAGAAGAGATTTTAGGCAAATAGTAATGAAAATCAACTCATACAAAGCTATTGTATGGCTTCAGATAAGTTAAGAGTCCCTCAATCCAGAAAATGCTGTTTATTGGGTATTCAGTTATATTAAAATACAGTGGACGCAAGTACAGGGTGATCACGTCACAAACATGATAATTACCGCGTAACGCCACCTTGCACCATAGTGACGGGTAAAAATAGATTATGACAGATTTTTACAAGCCTGTCTGTCAAAACGAAAGACAATACAAAAAAAGTCTAGCGCATGCACTGAGAATCACCGACTACGTTTACATGCAGCCACATGCGACTATAATAGGATTTTGATACGATTACACTTTACCTAATGTAAACACAATAGTTTGATCTTAATAGTACAATTGAACTCATAATCGCAGTAAACATAATCGAAGGAACATGTGGCGTACACGGCTTTTAATCGCAATAAGAAGGCATGTACGCACCTGAATCGCATTCATGCTGCTTCGATCAAGGTGGGCACTGTAGCAATGTTCCTTAGAAGGGATGGAAGGAGGCGGGAACCGGCGAACATTCAAATAATAAAACTTGAATTAAACATAAACAAACAATAAACACGGAAGTAAAGACCGGCAGCCACCTCACGGTCGACTGCCGGCCATAAAACAAACACAGGTCCCGGTCCTCTCTCGTCAACAGTCCTGCCGGTCGTCTTTTTAAGCTCCCAATCTCCTCCGTGAGAGATGCGGGACCGGTGCGCGCACAGCTGATTGCACTTATCACTTACCGGCCCCGCGTCACGGCTCTCGTCCCGCCTTCCTCACCACAGGCACGTACTTCCGTCACGCACTTTTAAGCGCCATTCTGAAGTTTAACCGTCAACACAACTCACTGTCAGCAATCTCTGCTCCTTATCTTCACACAGAATGACACTGTTGCTGAGGTATTTTCCATCACATTTCTATATCACACCACCGAATAACCATAAAATAAGTCTATAAAATGGTGTTTTGCATGTGACGCAAAAATACTATAACGATAGTTTAAGTAGTAACACACACCTACTGTATCTGAGATCATCATTTGTAGTGTGTATTATAGCGAGTAATCAGACTATTAAAACGTTCATGTAAACGTCAGCGAGGAGGTGTTCTTATGTTCTTATTATTGCAAATAATTCCATTATTGGTGCGCATGTAAACGAAGTCACTGACGGAGCGATTAAAGAAAATCTTTACTTGCATAATATAATGGCTATTTATGGCTAATAAAATGGGCTGAAGATGCCTGGGTGTCCACACTTAAAGGGCCTGTAACTTGTGTTTATACTGTCATTAGTTACCACAACAACAGCAGTCTGCTAGATTTACAGGAAGGCTCTCTGAAAACTCCATAAACACACACACATGAGTCCAGCTCTGACCAGCTGCCGTGCTAACATAGCTTCTGTTGTGTTTCTACTCGATTACCCCGACTGCCCGTTTCTCCAGCACACAACGGACAAACACCAACCCAAACCACGCGCTTCTCATTTGGTTCACACCATCTATCTGATCTCTGTGTGTGTGTGTGCGAATGTATTCGTCCCAGTTGTTCCAATGACGCGATCTTGAAAAAAACCTAGCGGCTCCCATCTGATTCCTCGCCCCTTGCAGGCCTGTCGCAAAGCTCTCGATGGCTTCTGCGCCAAGACCCCCCTCCTGCCGAATGAAAGCGAACAGGAGGGGAGGCAGGCTTCGCTGGGCTTGATCTCGTCCACTTAAGCTCTGTCACAACAGGAAATCGATATAATTATACAGCAGCTAAGCATGTTGGGAAGTGGGAGGTTGTGCGGGAGAAAGGTAATTGTGGAAAAGGGAATGAATGGGGAAAATTTAACCTGGTGAAGAAGCAAAACAACAAACCATTCCTCAATCTGATCAGTTAACCTTTGGGGCATGATTTATTAACTGTAACAAAGCAACCTCACGCACAAACCTTCTCTAAGGAAGAGGCATTGGAAAGCAAAGGCTCTACTGCGGTGGTAAACAGCAGAGTTTGCTTTATAATTGAAGCTGTGATCTACCATTGAGGAGGTGACTGATATTGTCGCCCACTTGCCCATTTTTAGTCATTGGCTTGTTCTTATTCTGGTGAGCTTCGTGTGATAGAGTCGGTGTGATATGTCAGAGGCAGCCTCTTAGTCACAGATTAAGACTAGAGATACGGTAAGATATGACAGATCTCATACAAAAGAAAACGAGCACATAGAAGATGTATCTTTTACTGAAATATAGTTGTTTGGTTAGTGAGTAACAAGCTTAAGCAATTTCCCCATTAAACATCATAATGCAATGCACATCATGATATATAGAGTATGTCACCGTTCATCACAATATCATAATTAAATTACAACCAAAAACCGGCATTAAATGTTGGAATTTAAACGTTAGTGAATACAGAGGATGAAATGTGTCTGCGCAGCACAGGTTATGTAAGGGTGTGTTCATATGTGCCATGTTTGGTTTTATTAAAACGAACTCTGGTGCGATTGCTCTGTTGATCCGGTTTATTTGTGTAAATGTGAACGCTGCCACCCAAACGCTGTTGCGCACCAAACAAGCGGACCGAGACCGCTGAAAAGATGGTGCGCGGTTCGATTGAAATGTGAATGCAACACGGACCAAAGTTAACCAACAGTTCTGTTTTTAAATATAAATGATAAACTCTGTCCAATCACGTTGCGACTTTACATGTAAGAGGTTGGGTTCGATATCTTTGATTTTCTTTTTCTTTTTTGGTCGGGACCAAACAAACGGAACTACAAGTATGAACACGCCCTAAAGGACATTGTAACATCGCATCCATTCCGTTTTAAGAGGTGACTGCCATGTGAAGTAACACCTGTAAAAACACCCGTACAAAAAATGTGAATATTCTGGGCGCTGGGGCAAAAAAAAAAGGAGATCGGCCAATAATCTGTATCGGTTGATTATTACAATCGCCTACCGATGACAGCAGCTCATGATCTGGGCCGATATATCCCGTCAATCCAAAAAGGACAGGAAAATGCAATCAAGTTGTGTTCTCTATATAGAAAATGTTAAGAAACATTACCAGTTTGATGTTTAATATTATGCTAACATTCAGAAAATGAAGAAATATGAATTTAATCTCCTGAATTGTTATCGGCAGATATCACTCTGAATAATCTGCTATCGGTTGAGAAATATAGTATTGATGCATCAAAAAAAAAACTTTCATTACACATTTTTTGACTTTTGTAAAATCAAAATGTAAGATTCACTCAAATGAATTATTGTACAGTGAATGTTACACTAACCCAAGTCGTCACAGAATGAGCTTTTAATTCATTTGCTGTCAGTCGAACATTGACTTTGTAGTTGTACATGAAAAAGTCTCTTTCAGGTCATTGTGGTACATAGAGATCCTCTACATTTTCTAATTGGTATTGTCAAACATGAGTTACCTCTTCTGCTAACTTATGTGTCTTTCTGTAGGACTGGTTCTACGTGACGTCCATTTAATTAAAGGCTAATTGTGATTTTCTTTCTGGACTCTGCATGGCTTTCTATTATCCCGACTTAACTGGCTTTTGGCTCACGAGTCAAAAGCAGTTGGTAAATGAGAACCGAAAAGCTCTCTTGGTTCACCCAGAGCGAGTTAGATAATAAAGGCCAGTTGTGTTTCGTGCTCTCATTCTTAATTCAACATGTGCCGTTGTGTCCGTGCTGAGTAATGGGGCTTCTGATGTAGATGACTCAGCTTCTCACTGTTTCATTACTCTACTCTCTAGCCACACTGCATCCCTACACGGCCTCTGCGGTAAATAAAAGAATAAAACTATCATTCACATTCAGTTTTTTCCATACAATTAAAGTGAATGAGATGTGGCTGTCAAGCACCAAAATGACGAGTAGCGAATTAAATGGGAGATTTGTGTGAGGAACAAAAAATATATGTACGTTTCATGTAAAATCTTTGTTTGAAGATTGTTTGAAGTTGTTGGAACCCTCACATTATCCTCATTGAATCCTCATGAATGATGTTTTATAAAATCATTGGCAAGTGTGAGGTTGCTCACAGTGTGTCGAGGCGAGTGGAGGGTTGAGGCTGAAGTATAGTTCCCTTTTTACGTGTACGCGAGGGACAACATACGTGATGCATATTTCGCCATCAGAAGAGTACGCGCGTAATTGTGTTACCTCGCGCAAAAGGAATCTGCAGGTCGCATGTTCGCATTACATTTCTTGCAGTAATTAGTTTAACCACCAGGTGGCAACAGTGTCCTGGGAGCAGCGATTCAAGGTAGTAGAAGAAAGCTTGTCCCCTGTAGGCCTAGTTTTGCAATATGTCACAATAAGGTTGCGTCACTCCCGTGTGTATGAGTCGAAAGCAGTCCACTTGGCAGTATACTTTCTGTGTTGTGAGTCAGCTAGGACTCACACTGGACATGTCAATACAACCATTTCAAATCGCAACTTAATAGTTCATAGGCCTTTATAGGAATTAGAGCGTAATTAAATAATGTAAAACTAGACAGTGATGACAGAAAAACGCTCTCACTGGATAATCTTAACCTAACATCAGCCAGCTGAGGCTTCATGGAGTGCAGCGAGTCATTTACCTGTACGCAAGATAAACGTCGGCTTGCAGACCAGTTTAGTGTTTTTCTGAAGGGCTAGTAAACCCCACTCTAATAAAATACACATTCACAGTGTGTTCAATGCATTGATGATATTTTGTCTGTCTCAAGGGAAATATGACAAAAGCAGCGTACAGGAAATCTTAGCAAACTCATTAATGGCTTTCGAGTCCTCGACGGGTGATAGGCGAGGGTCACCCCGGTGCAGAAGCATCGCATCACGTCTCCTTGGCAACTGATGCAACTCCAGACTGTAATACGACTACAAATGTAGAACAGAAAATATGTAACAAAGAAATTCAATTTTGGTTCAGAAATGACTTTGAGCCGTCTTTTACTGGGGGATATTTGCCCGGTTGCTTTAAGGAAAAATGGCAAGACTGTTATGAAGTCCACGAGGGTTGATACTGAGAATAGACCTGTTTGCCAGCGCAATCTTTGAAGTATGTCATGTTTCATGGGCTGAGCGCAGAGGTGGATGATTCTTGTTTCCCCGTCAGTATTCTGGTTATTTTCTTTTAAAACAAAAAGGAAGATGGAGGTAAGAGCTAAGAATTTAAAACTGATGACTTTACGCAATGGCATTCTTATTTCAACTGTGAAAATCAGGAAAAGAAAAAGTACAGAAAATAATAATAACAGACAAATGTTTATGTTCATATGTCCAGTCAGTTACAATGACAGATTCCACGCACTGAAGGTTAAGGTTTATCCAAAAAGACGGCAGTGGCTTTTCTGAAAGAAAAGAAACTCTGTCAACACCACACCACTGTGTGACGCGGGGTTCTGCGACAGATACATCTGGCCCGCGTTTTCCAAAATGGACCATTGTAAGGTAGCCAATGAATGGGAAACACACGTCCCTTCACGGTCGTGTTCAAGGGCAGGGGTAGTAGCCTACGATCACGCTCCAATGAAGGGAAATGACAAAACAGAGAGTTACAAATTGCCCTTGTTGTAATCCGTCAAAATGATGGACGGCCTTCAGATTTTTCCGTCGCTGGTAAAAAGAAAATCCGTCAACGAGCACAAAAGCTTTGTTTCACAGAGAAGGCAGCGCGCGCCTGGGCCGACTCCACAAAGACATGTAAATCTGGACTGAAGTCCTCCACGAGCAGTTTGAAAAGGGAAAGTGTGTGCATTCAGGTCAGGCTGCTTTCAGATGAGCAAACAGTGAAGAGGTGGCATTCACAGCGCATATGACCTCGCACTTCTGCCAGTCGCCATGGAGTTGCTGTGGAAACGCTTGGGTTTTTAAGAAGTTCCAATTCACCATGCTGAATGTGCCCACTCTGACACGCTCCCTTTCTTATGTGTGATACGTGAAATGTTACAGCATGCTGGAGAACTCTTAACACATGCCATTAAAAGCATTAGCAGCAATTCGCTGAACTGAGTTCGAGTCAAGGTGTTCTCTAACGTTCAGCTGTCCCAGACTAATGTGCTCATGTATAGACTCAGATTGATTTGATTGTATGCTGTGTGGGGCCTCGCATGACATTTAGTTTTGATGTCATAGAACGGCTCAAGGGCTTGTGACGCGTTATTTCTTTATGGCTGTTAAGCTCCACAACAAAATAAAACCAAAAAGCTTCATAAAAGTACAGTAACTGGTAGGGATGTAACCATTCACCATGAGCCGGTTGAAAATCGATTAAAATATGTGACGATTCAAGTCGGTTGAGATGTTAAATGAATCGTTTTGAACAGACATTTTTATTGTGAGATCAGTATCGTGAATCGCATCGCGAGCTGAGTGAATAGTTACATCCCTTAGAAAATGGATTACTTGAAGTGTATAACAGACATGCCCTGCGTCCCAAATCACCTACTTCCATACTACACAGTAGGCGAAAATAAGTACGAGTCTCGAATAGTATGCCCGAAACCTCGCTATGCAAAAAACAGTAGGCGAGAAATACCCGGATGGTCTACTGAGGTTTGTGAGTGTGCATTGGATGGAAACCATACTATTCCATGATGCCGCTGAAGCTGAGCAACGGTCAAATTTAAACGGATGTCCATTTTCAAATGTAAGTACCAAAAATACTAAATTATGTTTTTGCCAACACCAACGTACAGCTTGGTGTTAATAAGTCATAGGTCAAAGAGCATACGGGTCACATGACAATAAAACATGGCGTATGCAGTACTTCCCAAATATACAGTAATCATTCCACTTAGAACGTACTGTTTTACAGATGATATGTAGGTACTACGTACTGTCACTCGCTATTTCGGATACACCAAATGTTAGAATAAATTGGTGAAACTGGAAGAATTGTTTTAGTTTGCAAAAAGAATGCAAATGGGTGAGGAACATGTCAGAAAGTAGTTAGTTAGGAGTAATTATTTGTTTGGTGTTTCAAGAAGGATTTGCATCAGAATATAAATATAGCTCGAGCAAAGATGATGCGGTGCAGTGAGTGTAAATCTCAGGACTGCATTGATGGTGTGTGTTTGCTTCTCAGATGGCTCAGCGTGGTAAGTACTATCCAGTGACCAGTAATATAATCAGAGCTCTCAGCAGTGCAGGACTTATGATGGAGATGTGTGTCATAGAAACACTTCTTCCCTGGAATCCTCATCAACCCTTTACGTTCCTCATGGATCTCATCATTGTCAAATGTCTATAATTTCACACTCTGAAAATGGACTGAGCCACGGACATACGTACATGTTCCTGTATGGATAGCAATGGCTAATGTTCCTCTGCTGGAACAACTTCAGTCTTGACAAAGCAAGGTCTGTTCATAGATGAGATGTGTGACTGGGGTTGAATGGAAATGCGGTGGTAAAGAGACTCAGGGTTGTGAAGCGTCTAATTCCCCATTTAGCATACAGCAGAGATGCTTTTTGCTGTCATTTGCTTTACCGGCACTTTTCTTTGCCTATCTCTTCGCCATCTGTCATGATTGTAATACGTCTGCGTGCATGTCTGTCTAACCCCCACACACCTACGCAAGGTCTCAAATAACACTTGAGTGCCAAATGAGAGTAAAAATGACTTTGGCGAGTAAATAAAATGAAGTTACTTGCCAGTTGGCAGGTACCTTTATTAGGAAATGCTACATAATACATGTAAGAATGAATGTCGGTTGCTGATGTGCAGGAGTCGCATCAAAGACAATCCTGTCACGTCTCTCAAACAGCTTTAACCTGGTGTAAGTTTGGAATACCCAACGTCACATGTATGCACTTTTTTGTGACGGGTGCAGTTTCATTAAAGTGTGTAATTTTTGTGATGATCTGTAGAAGTGCAATATAATATACATATTAGGGCTGTGCGGTATTGAGGGAAAATGCGATATGCGATAGCATACCAAATAATGCGATATTCAATATGCGGTACAGTATTTCTTTTTCTAAAATCAATTTAAAACATATTAAAGAAATTATATAACCAACATATATGTCACATTATTTTAGGAAAAAAAGGTTCTGAAGGTTGCACGCACATCCCTACTAACATCCGCGTGCCAGATAGATACTATCATATCCGCATCAACCTAAAACCTTAACCATACATAACTTGTCGAAGAATTAAATCAGTCTTTTATCGCAAACCATCGCGATATGCATATTGCGATATGCACATGTGCAATATATCGATGATTTTGATATATTGCACAGCCCTACTGCATGTAGTCTTCAGAGCTTACATAATAAAGTGGTGTGTTTTTATCACATTAGAACGACATATCTCTATCTACAAACACTGCCCGGGTCCCCTTGCCATTTATTTCGCCACGTTCTGTCAGCCGTTCTAGTGTTTCGAAAGGGAGGGGTTGAGTGAGCGTTTTTTAAAATTCGCAACCTTGCCCCTAGATATTACTGACTGGATCTTTAAGACAAGAAACTGCGCTAGACAGTAACATTTTGACTTCCATATGCACTGGTTCCTGTAATCACGTTAGCTAACTGGCTTCACTGAGGTAGGAAGGCTGAGACGGAAGAAAACCTGTGCTCTTGTTTTTCCCTTTCTAAAAGGGCATTGTGAAAATGTCAGGTAACCGTAGCCCAAGAAAAGGCAAAGCGGAAAGAATAAAAGACAGTAAAAGGTAATCTGCTTCAATGAGCAGAGGCATCGTTTCACGTCCTTTGTAATCTATTGGTATCGTAAGGACCTCTTAGCTTTAGGGCCTTTGTATATCTTTTAGCGACAGTAGTCGTGCAGCACGTGACAATTTTCCCCTTTGAGAGGACTTTAGTGCGAACACCAGCTGTAAATATGAATAATAATCTGCCTTTCATAATGCTTCGCTATGTTAGGAGTGTAGATGAAATGCCTGCCTGCTTATTCGCGTGCCGTGTCTCTATTTGTACGGCTGCCATGTTGCAGGTCTTTTATTATGAATGAAGAAGAGTGAAAGCCATTCATCTCGGCTTCTTCAGAGACAGCCAGTTTGAGAGATTAGCTACCGCATTGTCATTGAGCCTGCAAACCCACACACCACACTACTGTGCGTGTCCGTTGGGAGTCTCTGCATTGAAAGATTGATATTGATTCATGGGATGCAGAGAAAGTGTGTGGCTCTAGAATGTTGACCTTAGTTAGAGTAGACGTGGTCTCTGCCTCAGAAGGCATAAGGACGTTTCGATAATCCTCAGATAATCACCACCCGCACTTTTGAGCAGGACCTAAACACCAAAATTTGTGTGATGGCATCAAGATCTTTATAGTGATCAGTTTTGTTTAAGGCCCTCAACCGAATATCCACGTGCAGAATGGTTTACTCTTGTTTGTTTGTGACAAACAGTATATTACTTGCGTAAAAGTCTGATCATAGAGTTTACTTTTCTGATTTCAGCTGCATTCTTTTAACGTGCATTTCAATAGTCCAGGGTACACAGAGAAAAGATACATTTTGTGGAATTTATGTGGAAAGATGCTGTCAAAATACAGAAATAGATTGCTCACATTTACAAGTTGATGTATGTAAAACAAGCTTTATTGTGTAAGCTCTTTATACACCTCTGAAGACACAGCTTTGTATATTATATTGCATTTCTGTCAATAGATCATTACAAAAATGACACACTGGACCTTTAACATGACAAAATGTAGTAAAAATAGAAATAAAATAAAAAGGTTTTACAAACTGTACACACAACAGCATTGTCTTGACTGTTGTTAGACCGGAAGATATTTCGCTGCATAGCAAAGTTTATGTCCGGCAAACTCCGACCTGCAAATTCACGTCACAAGTGCGTCAGACCAATCGAAGACCAAAACATCACAGCGTGACCTCTTGGTACAAAAAATGTAAAAAATGGCGGAATTGCTCCTGCCCATTTTTCGTAGCACCGTCTGAATAAATGTTGCATGCTCAAAGTCAAGTCTGACCGCGGCTTTACTGTTACACAGCTTGTGTCCTCCATAACCCATTTCATTGGGGGTTGAAGCACAACAAGCACAAAAGAAGGGAATCCCTTCATCTCCAATTCAATCACAGAGCTCATATCATCCCTTCGTGACTCTTGCCACACAGCCGCCTTCCCTCAGCTCTCCCGCTGGTGTACACATAGGCTTATTCCCACCGAGCATATTGTATAAGAGCCTGCTCTCTGCTCCTCTCCATCCACTCAGCCTTTCCTGTTCACCATGCATCCCTTGTTCTCCTTTCAAGCTCTTGTTGAGCACGGATACATGCGTTTGTGCATTTCAGAAGTGGGTTACGTGATGCAAAGGAAAAGTACTTGCATTGGAGACAGTAAGAACCATAACAAGAAAATGAGTGGCGCCACAATGGAAAAGCAATCGAAAGAGCAGTCGAGTCAGAAGACATTACAGTGCAATCCACAGCGCACCATGAGCGTGAAACTCGCCCTCAGATTGTTCCAAACCTGTATTGCTTTCTTGGTTTTGCTGAACAAACGGAAAGATATTTAAAAGAACGTCATATCTCGCGCCCCATTTACTCCCATAGTATTTATTTTCCCTACTATGGGAGTCAATGGGGGGGCCACATCTGACATTTTTCAAAAGTTCTTCCTGTGTGTTCAGCAAAATATAGAGATGAATACAAGTTGGGAGCAATCGGAGGGCGAGTAAATGATGACAGAATTCTTGGGTGAAGTATCCCTTTAGGTTACAGATGTCTCAGTTTCGGGGTGTCCATAACAAACTACGAGTTAAGCCCCAACGTGTAATACTTAGAGTTTGGGTTTTGTTCCAATCCTCATCCTCTGCCTTCGCAATCCCGCTAATAAAAGAACAGGAACAAAACGGAGCCTGATGGCTCGGAGAGGGCTCAACATTCCAACGAAGCGTACATGTCTGACCCTCTCTCTCATTAGTCGGTGTACGCTCAAGCGTCTCTATCCCTCATTCACATCCCTCATGCAGTAAGATTTACATTGATTTTTGGACTCTTTGTTCCAGCAGCTGTCTACAGCGAGATTGCATTGTGTGTAAGATTTAAGTGTTTCTTTCCTATTACAGACACACGCACACACAAGTAGTCACAGCCTCACATCATATGAGAAAAGAAAGTTAATTCGATTTCCAGCTGAAATACGGAGAAATGCACGCTGAGATTTCTATGATGCTGAGGCCTGTTCGCAGCGAATGCGAGAGAGACCGGAGCGTCTCGTGTGGCTCCAGTGCTGTAGTCCAAGTCTTAATGGGGGTTTAGTTTGCGTGCATGACTTTATTTGCATTACCCTCCTCCTGTTTCCCACAGTCATGTGTCCATATTTAGAACAGCTGTACTTTGTATCGTGTGTATCTATTACAAGGGGCCCCTTTGCTAGTGTACTTGTTTGCATCCGTTGTACTAGTGCAACTTTAAGATTGGTATTCATCTCTATAAGAGAACAGGATGATAGAGAACCTCATATCTTACAGTGTGAATAGTCTTTGAGAGATGAAAACGGCAATTTTGTATTTAGTTTGTTACACATAACTGTTGCTACACATAATTGTGTCAATCCTTGGAGCACTTTTGATATTTTGATAGGACAGCAAAAGGTTCTGGGGCACTTTTGACTACCGTTGTTGTTTTTTCTACTATGGGAGTCAATAGGGGGAAATTAGAAGTCGTAATATTCTGAGGCCATAAGCAAGAGAGACAGTTTGGTGTATAGATGGCCTAAGGCATCTGTAGAAATGTCTCACTAACATGAGCTCAGCCCTTATAAGTCAAGCTTCACATCAATATTTAGCCAGTCACTGAAGCATCAGTTACGACTTCACATTCTGACACAGTAAACACGAGCGACTCTCCTGTGGTTTGTAGGTTCTGCAGCGTTAAAGAACTCTCTTCTTATAACGAAAAGACTGTCTTTAAACTGTCAACCGTTTTAAAGACAGGAGAGGAAGTATTTTAGCCGTAAAACACGTTGTTTGATGTAACCTTTGTTGTGTTGGTTTGATATATTTTCAAATAAAGCTTAAAAGGTTCAATGTCTTGACATGAGCATATAAATACATTTGAGCCATTTTTTCAATCCCCCAACAATGTTTTGAACTTGTGAATGGTGAGTTACACTGCAGATTTCGAATTCAGTCTTTTCTCCCAGACACTGTGTCTACCGGTCTCCGGAGATGAGATGTCCATAAAATTGCTGTCATTGTGCCGAGGAAAGAAAACCTGACGCATGGGTTGTTGTGCTGTTGATCTTTGGGGAGTATCTTGCTGTTAAACGTGACAAGATAATCAACAGCAACACACATACTGCTACTTTATGACAACGTGCATCTCTTGGCAAGAGAGATGGCAACCCTCCACAGCTCAAAGTGTACAAAACTTGATATTGAGGGTGATAATAAAGTTTCTGCACTTTGGAGAAAGATAACTTTGTGACTTCTCGTTTCTTGGATATCCCTTAGAGTCTGAGGATGTCAGGCTTTTTGAAGATGTCTCTTGCAATGATGAATATCTGAGAATATCTGGCCCTGTGGACACAGTAGGAAGTCTCACTGTCTGTTCTGTGGTGCATTTGATTTATAGTAGTTAAATTATTAGCATCTCTTTTTTTTCAAGTACTTCCCTATACCACACTGCTGTTCATTTTATTTTCCTGCATATGAATCCGCAGGGTACAATTACCAAATCACACCAAGCGTGCACTTCTAACCTCAAGTACCCGTAAACAATTACGCTACTGTAACGGGTTAATTGGAGTCTCGCAACTCTACATTGAATTTCCACAAGATCTTTGCCCACACTGAACAGCGGGCACATGAGGTTCATCACACCTCCATGCGCCATTACCCCGCATGCAACATAATACCTTTGAATCATCTCCAACAGGGCTTGAACTCTCAATGCACCTCCAGATTTATCTTTGAATTTGTGTTCAAGTATTTTGAGGATAAATTTAGTGAAGACAAATGTTTCATCACCTACTTATACTATAGATTGTTTCATTGGATGCGCACGCTGGCACTGCAGGTGCCTGTTTTTATACCGGTCTGGCTAATGTCTAATAATATAACTTTTTATATTTAATTTATGCTATTATGAATTTATTTTCTTTTTTTATTGTAGAATAATTGTATTGAATAAATAATTTGTTTCATTTTGTTGTATTTTCATTGGATTAAGGGAAACAATTTGTTGAATCTTTGTCGCATTTAAAGAAACCGTATGGGACACTGACGTCTAGCGGTTGAGCTTGGCATCACAGTCTAATTTGAAAATATTGGAGAGACAAGTTTAGCCAAGTAAGTGTGGTTCTTGGTTTCTTTTGTTTGTTATCATAAATAATCTACAGGCGATCTATTATGTTCAAATGTGTACCGGAAGTTAAAGCGATATTTCAGGCAAGAGACAAAACTTCCCCATGTTTTACTCACCCTCAAGGCATCCTCACTTAATATGACTTTCTTCTTGAAGAATAATTCAGTCAGAGTTTTAATAGCACATATTATTTTTCTTCCAAGAAGTAGAATGGGGGGGAGTTTTTTGAAGCTCCAAAAAGTGCATCCATCAATCAAAGAAAGGCTCGACACGGCTCCGTGGTCTTAACAAAGGTATTCTGAAGCGAATCGGTGCATTTGTTAAAGAGAAATATCAACATTGACAGTGCTATTACCGATAATGTCTAGCTTCCGTTATCTCTCGGCTGCGCGAGAACTCGTGAGGCTAGTTTTTCTGGCAAATGACGCAGGTGTGTCGTAAGTTCCGATGACGAGCGCAGCATTTTCAGTTTTTTCCAATAGAATACGGTCTTCTCTGTGAGGAAGTTTTCGTCACCGTCATTTGCCGGAAAAACAAGCCTCTGGTTCACGCACAGCCGAGGGATAACAGAAGCTAGACCTTAACGTTAATAGCTTTGTCAATATTTTCTCTAAGAAAAATGCATCGATTCGATTCAGAAGACCTTTGTTAAGACCGGTGTTGATATGTTCTTTGTTCAATCGATGCACTTTTTGGAGCTTCAGAAAATTCCCCCCTTTCACTGCCATTCTACCGCTTGGAAGTGAAATGAGACGTGGTATTATAACTCCGACAGCATTATTCTTCAAGAAGAAAATCTTATTCAGTCAGGATGCCTCGAGGGTGAGTAAAACATGGGGAAGTTTTGTTTCTTGCCTGAAATAACCCTTTAAGGGCAGTCCATGAACACGTGCATGCGCAGTAACGTTTGTTTATGGAGTTGCTTTGAAGCGGTCTATACTACCTCACACATAAGAGTAAATATATGCAAGTTGGATGTATGGCTTGAAGGCTTCTTCAAGTGATTAGCTCTTTCTCAGCCCAGAGAGAAAGTGCTTTACATTTTATTGTGCGACATGCGTCAGATGGCCTATAAATGGACCGTGGGGTTGACAGAGAAACTCTTCTATAAAAATGCTACAGAGCTATTGAATTTAATGGAGTTTTGATGCGTTTTTCTGAGTTGGGCAAGATGTGAAGAGGTAAATCCTCACAGGCGACAGGAGACTAATTGCCACTGTCATGGCTGAGTTGTCAAGAGCTTCACTGATGTCTGGAGCCTGTGTCAGTTTAACAGAATGATTTAGTTACTCTCATGGACTGACCTGCCACTACTTACTGTTCAAACTCTGGTGACACGACATCTGCCGGCCTGTTAAATTCCCTCTATTATCTCTTTTCTGATGGAGTGAACATCTTATATCTGTCGTAGAGCTGTAGAATTATATCACTGAACTCAAGGAATTCTCAGTTGCGTTGCATTTAAAAGTTTGACTAAGTCAGATGTTTCTCCTTTAACTGCTTCAGGGAAATAAAAATAGATGATTGCTGTCCTTCTGAAACCTTGTATCGCAATTTTTCCCGATATTTGCCATAAATCATTATTATTAATCACCCTTTATGTTTTTCACTGGGTTTTGCAAATATCTAACCAATAAAACATATTCAAAAGCGATTGTCAACTTTGACAAAACAGTTTTCCATGAACCATTTCCTGAAAAACAGCGAATTTAGGCATAAGGGGTTTTAGAAGGACAGCGACCGCTGTATTAAAATAAAATAAATGTAAGATAATGGATCTGAGTAAATTTGATCAAGCTCATATTGAGATCTTTAATAATGGTGACTTTTGATGGCAGACTTGACACATCTGAGCTCAGTTTGTGACATTGCTGAGATCTCTTCTGAAACCTCGACGTTTGCGATATTTCCGGTTCTTTTTCTCAGGAGAAACTTAAGCAAATATTTCCATTTGCTTTCCATTTAATCTGTTCGATGTCAAGGAGAAATAATTGAGATTAAAAACAGATCTCGTCAGTCATCGTTCATTCTCATGGGCGCTGTCTATATATGATCTCTCAACCGTATGCTAGAAGTCGCCCACATACTCCCACTCACATCGTCCCTGCTGCTCTTTGATGCGACATGTTACCTGCGTCTGTCACTGAGTTGTTGCATAATTAATTGTGTAGCGAGTGTAAATGGCCTTAATCGAATAGAGAACAGCTGCAGAATGCTGTGTAACACCAGAAGAGGACGGTACATTTCACTGGTGAATTTGTGTACAGGTTCGGCACATGAAAGAAAAGCTTGATGAGATATTTAATAACTGAAAGTGCTGTTTGATAACTACATTTGTCTGTGAAAATCCATTTTGGATGAACTTTTCTTACAAAAGTCCTCATGTTGTGTTTGAAGCGTTACCTTTTATGCCTGTAACTAATATCCCATGTTTCCTCCATCCCTACAGGAGGCGCTATCTATTCCTCTTGGAGGTCACCAGACTGTCAGGAGAGCGCATGGTGTGAAAACAGGTGGCAGGTCTGCTCTTTTCAGCCACTCCAGTGCCAATTTGACAGCCCAGGTCAGTGTTTATGCACATTATTGGAGTTACAAGTATCGGCTTAGTGTAAGTACAGTGCAAAGCTACACTTGACAGCTTTTATCTTTTGAAATCTTCTCAAAGCCGTTTTCAGCTCTTGCAGTGTCCATACTTTAGTGATGTAATATAGTGCAGACTGGTAGACTGCTCGCACGGGTTCAACAAAATAACTTGTGGGTCATCGTTTCAACATAACATCCGACATGCATGTTTGCATCTTAAGCATTGATTTTTTCTTCAAATCTTCCTCTGTGCTCCACGGAGCTTTGCAAAGACAGTGTGGTTTGTTCCATGACGTTCTTCTGTTTCTTTGCCTGATGTTCTTTTACGGTCCTCCTTACTGGCATTGTTATAATCATATACTTTCAATTATATCCTGATTAAAAAAGTCAAGCACCTTCATTGTTTTCTCATTTAAAATGTCTGGTTTGTGCATGTATTTCTTTACTCCCAGAGCGTTGCGATTCAGCATTTTTCATTTTAGTTCCTGGAATGCAATTCCTGCATACTCTTTTGCCTTCCATGGTAGTATTTTTACGGTATGACCATATTTTTCGGTGTCTACACAGTGTAATTCCCTTTGACAGGGAGATCAATTCTGTTAAATCTGCCCTGAGAAGCATTAGGATTGGCTTTCTCTGCAACGCTAGTTCGGTTGTCAAATCCAGCGAGGCATACATACAGAAGTTAAAACGTCCCTGTCAGGTAATGCCTTCACATCTTTCAAACAGGGATGTGCATCTTCTCCCTGCCCCTGCATGAGACATGCACATTTATGATCACAGGTGGATCTTTTCTGTTGTCGTTGAATGCTTGTTATCTGTTTGGCTGTACATTAAGCATTCAGTGTGTTTCTGGTTATTAAAATGAAAAAAAAAGTAGGGTGACCTTTAAAAAAAGCCCCATTCCGAGAGTGTTGAGTGCGTTCTCTTTCTCAGACGACAGACCTGATGAAGGAGCAGATAACCGACACTTATCAGCCTCTTTAGGACAGTAGAAATTGTTCCGCTGGTCTTCATTTTCCGCTCGTACTGCTGCTGAATGCACCAATAGTGTCCAGCTGCAGAACAGCAGCTCCTCCAGCAGTTTTTGAACTGCAGCCATAGAACAAAGGGGCGGAGCTTGGGATTTGCTTTTTTAACACGCAAACCTTCATACTGTTATATAAGGCCGCTTTTCAGTTCGTACATGTATAAGGTATAGTACAAGAAGCTTTATAAAACATTAACCTTGTTTAATAGACTTTGCGCCAAACGTCACGTCCAGAAACTGGTCGTGCAGGTCTCACTGCATCTGGTTTTAAGTCTTTTGAATGCGCTTCATTACATAAGAGCCGGCCGTTTGACTCAAAATGCCTTTAAATGAGCTACCGACTCTGTTAAATATCCAGCGTATGCTGGGTTAGGTATGTTTTGATGCTGGTTTGCTGGTTTTAGCTGGTCACGTGCTGGTTTAAGCTGGTTTACTGGCATCTGCAGCATGCATTTTCTGTGTGAAAACAGACATTTTACTACAAATATAACTAGGTTGTATAAAAAAGCAAACATCATGGTTTTAAAAGAATAGAATGAAACTGCAGCTGTATATATCTCCAGTGCACAATGCTTGTTGAGCTTTTATGAAAGGGCAGCTGTAGTGTGTTCGGGGGTACTTGAGCAGCAAACGTCTTAAAACAGTTTGTTAAGGTCGTTCAAAATGATCCATAAAGTAGAAGATTCAGTTTGTTTAACTTCTGCAAAAGTTCCCTTTTAAAGATTGAAAATAAAACAATAAATGAGATTTAATAAATTGTGTGCCGAGTCAAACCCCGTTAGCAAGAAACTAGGAATTCTTCATATCAGATGTAATACCGAATAGGATTTTCTGTAATGTATCAGGATTTTCTATATTTTATAGTGTCACATTTTAGACAATATTTCAACAAAATGTATGTTCTGCTTCCTTGTTAAGCCAAATTAATTGATTTCTGTAAGACTGCATCTCTCTCCGACTTTCTTTTACTGTCTCTGATCACAATCTCTCTCTCTCTCTCTCTCTCTCTCTCTCTCTGCATTGCTGTATTGAGGGCCAGCAACTGCATCGATTGCCCTGAGCTGCAGCTCTTTCCTCCACTGACAGGTTATCTCTCAAAGAGAGAGAGAGAGAGAGAGAGAGAGAGAGAGAGAGAGAGAGAGAGAGAGAGAGAGCTGTACTCAGCATTATTCTCACATGGACATGATTTATCTCTCGCACACACACAGTCACAGGGCTCGGGAATTACCTCAGCATACAGCGTGTCAGTCTGAGAGGGATGTGGGATTGGACAGGAGAGGGCGATGAAGGTGGACCATGAGATTGTGTGCGACAATAAGACTCCACATTTCACTAAGCACCTTCCCACCTGTTCTACCCTTTACCGTTGCAGTCCACCACATTACAGTATATGACAAAGCCCCATGTATTCCAACAACCAATTTTATAGTTGTTAGTTCTAACCAGACTTCTAGCTGCATATTGTTTGCCTGACCGGGGGGCTGCTTGAATTTTATAGTTTTATTAAACTTACACTGCATATAGGAATTTATAGTCTGTCTGTGTTTTGACTTGCATAACCTTTTATGTTTTGCTTATAGTCATTCTGAAAATTGACAAAAACAATGAAAACTGTAAAAAGCGCTATTTAAATAAAGCTGACTTGACTTGACGTGGGGCTTGGATGAAGTATTGAAAGCAGAAACATCATGTCAAGTGTTGGCAGAAAATAAAAGCGTGTAAATTGGATCAGAAACGTCCTAGGAGGGTTAAAACAACCAACATGAATTTAAATGGAGACCTTTTTTCTCACTGATTTAGAAGCGTGCGGCAAACAGATATTTCAACCCATATTTTCAACTATAATTTTCCAGTCATGGCATATGCAAATGAGAACATTAACCCAGGGTTTGGAAATGTAAAGTAAAATGACAGATTATAAATGCACAGGATTAACACTTAACCCCGGGTCAAATATGAGCAAGTTTAAAATGTAAAACGCCATAAAAACAAAATGACCATTTATGTTAATACTTCATCTCTTGAACTGTATACATGCAATATGCTGGTACCCACAGGGGGTACACACTGTACTTTTTCGATTATTAAATCTTAATTTGAATCTTGTATTCGGCAGATTTTTCAGCCCTAACTGTGAAAATTCCTGTTCACATCCTGATATTGCATTTGCTCTTTTTATACAAGAGAACCGACTTAAACTTTTGCGCTGTGGCGTATTCACATCGCACAGTCTCTCTCTGGACTTGCATGTTTTCCTCTCGGTTTGGTTTTATGAACCCCGCTCAGCACTTTTATAACCCATATCTCCCATTTAGGTTGATTGACTATAAACATTAGGGAACTGGCAGAGCAAAGTTTCCCTTCTGTACTCTCTCACACAGACTTTACTCCTTATGAACAGTGACCGCAGCACCAGATATGGCCACCCGAGGTTCTTCAGTCCTTTTGGCTCCATCTGTGATTGGCTCCGTACAGAATGTTCCTGTCTGTTATCATATTTTACTACACACCAGGGCGTTTACTAAGTATAGGGTATATATTGTTAGTTAGTTATATATCTAAATGCAAATTTTTCTGTCGTTCTTGCATCATCACCACAAGTACCAACATGAGTTTACTACAGTTTACAGCAGCTGTTTACAACTGTGACTAAAGATGCCGTCTCATATTGTTACATATAATGTTCTGTTTAGGTTTATTTTTGTGTTGGATTTACAGTCACAACTTTCCGTGCACCAAGCAACTTTTGCACTTGTCTGCTGCGGATGCATTGCAAGAATCATAAAGATGGTAATATATTCAGAGACAAGCAAAGCAGCTTTGAAAAATATAAAGTAGTGTACTCATTGTAAGTGTGACCACAAGCATGCAAATATATTTTTGAAACAAATTCTGATATTGTAAAATAATATTCACAATTTCCGCCTGCAACTATTATTAAAGTCCCAGTGAATTTTAAAATGAGACTGCCTATTTTTTCATGAAATACTGCAGCATTTATTGTTAATAGTTTAACAATGTGGGTCAATTTCTTTTGAAATTTTGTTCGCCTTCATAATCTTAAAATCAAAAAATGCCCTTCAGTCCTTTAATGACTGTCCATCTTAAAGTCCCAGTGAAATAAAAAATGACAATGCCTAATTTTTTCATTAAACATTGCAGCGTTTATTGTAAATAGTTTACCAAATGTGGATCATTCTCTTTTTAAAATTTGTGTGCCCGCATAATCTTCAGTTAAAACCTGAAAATGCACTTCCTTCCTGTAGTGACTATCCATCTTAAATGACATCCGTTAAGTCCTCCCCTTCAACTGTCAGTCTGCTGCCAGTTCAATTTCAAAATGCAACGGCTGTTTTTATACATCCATGTTTCTCACTCGGAAATGCATCAAAATACAGAAGAAACAGGATCGCAAGTTTTAATTTATAATTTTACCCATTGTGCAGCCCTATATGAACGGAACCAAATTCTGATGTCAGACGTGAAAATGTTGTAAAATATCTCAGGATGTGATCTTGAGAAAGCAATGCGGTATAATAATAATGCATGACCTCTGTGGGCATCATATGTTTGGAAAAAAACTAATTATTTCTGACATTCTGTGTGCGGCCGCTTTCAATTGAACATCTGCACTCGGCTTGGATGCTCATTTATGAAATTTCTAGCCGTTTTCTACACGTTTCTCAGTCTGTCTTCTACACAGACTTCTTTCTGTGTGCAGAAGCAATGTCATTCATAGTCCTCTTCATAGCTGTGTTTTTCAGCTCTGTCTATTTCGTTTTTTATACGCACACACAGACGCTTGGTCACGCTGGCAAACAGGAATTAAAGAACCCTCGCTCTCATTCAGCCGGCCTCTCAATCACCCTGCAGAAGTCTTTGCCGTGAGCAGGCGTGCTGCAGTAATGTCTGGTGCCCGGTGAGAGAGCTCACCTATCAGTCATCGATCATTAAATAGGATCATATTACAGTATATCTCACATATGATCGTCTCTGACCCTACAAACTGTGGCAGTGCTGTTTGTTTGTCTGTTGGGCATCGGAGTGTTTGTTTGTTTGAAGACTTAAGTCAGTATAAATGTGATATTTAATTCAAACAATGGGCCTCATTCATGAAACATCTGTAAAATATATGAGTAAATTCGGAGTAATTTGACTGACCTTCACGAAAACTTTCCCCCAGATTCACGAATACTTCGTAAACTTCAGATTTGCAAGTATATTGTGTGCGTGTTGATGAATTCCAATCACTTGTAAACAGGTGCGCATGCACGCTCATATACAATTTGCATAATCCCACCTATGAATGCATAAATGCATAAAATACTAATAGGCTAGATGCTTACCAATAAATGGATAACTTAAACTGTGTCTACCAAAGCGAAAAGCCAGCTAAAGTAATAATACCTTAAAACTACCAGGTGGTGGCGCCTGAGAATGCTTTGGAGGCACTGCGCGTTATTCCGGAGATGCGTTGGTTACTGTGTTTTAGAATATCCGTTAGCCTAATTATTACTTGTATCTTATTTTGAAGAAACGACTTATTGTGAAAATGCAGTAATCAGCAATATTTATTTCGCCATTGTTGTATATGATGGTTGGTCAATGTAGTGTTTGTCCCGCCTCTTCTTCACTGTGATTGGACGGCTGTGTAAAAAGGACAGTGACGAGCCCCGCGTTTTACCCAACGTTAAAAAGTAAAAAATGATAGAAGACAGGGCAAAATAATTCGTGAAAGATTATTAGACATAGTGCATCAAAATGCAGTGTCATCGTTTTGTTTAAAAGAATACAGAACGTTACGTGCGGTTTTACGTACTATTTACACGTGGCATGGAGAGACATTTTGAAAATACTTTTCACGAATCCTAAAATGTATGTTTTGAATGACTTTTTGAACGATTTACACAAACATGTGTTCTGCTCGGGTTTCATGAATGAGACCCGATAGCAAGTGTGTGAAAGAGCCAAATTCAAGAGCCTGCTGAAATTGTAGCTGCCCTTGGGGTGGCTCTTTGTAATGCCTGATCAAAAATCCCTGCAGTTTTCCCTGCTACAGCTACTCGTGTGTAAACACAAACATATTAAACAATTACAAATAAAGGGAGAGAGAAATTAGTATTTCTTTCATCGTTTATTCCCTCATGTCAATTCAAACCTGTATGAACCAAGCGCTTGTATAGAAGTGGAAAAGCAGAAGGGCACATGGAGGATAGAGCTCACAAACGCTGCATCGATGACCTTACTGACAGCCATGAGTCATGAGGCTTTTCATATTTGCCAGAGAGGAGAGAGAACCCTCTGACCTTTTCCCGTCTCTAAGAGCAGTTGAGAAAAACAGGTTACTACAACTAAACTAAATGAAAACTCTGACAATCCAATTCCTCGTGGCGCTTTCTGCTTCATTGGATTAGTCTGAGACACGTCAGGAGAACTGTTGTTTACAGATGTCCTGAATTCCTCAGAGACGTTCTGCTAAATGTTTGACACACATAAGAAAGGGGGCATTTGGAGTGTGGGGGTGTGTGTTAAGAGACGCGATGCATCACATTCTGTCGTTGTGTTATACTGGATAGTCGGAGTGGAAATTGAGAACCTGTTCTTATTCATTCGTGTTTTTCTTAGTATTGGATCTGAATGAGTTTATGATGTTTATTTTTTGTTTATGGTTCATGCATTCGTCATTCTGAAGCATTGGAGTGAAATATTCTGACAGTGTTTCCTGGTAGAGATGTGTGATTCATGAAAGATTGATGTGTTTAACTCAGTGAAAGAATCATGAGCACTGCCAATTCACAAAACGCTTCTTACAAGGTTTCCTTTATTTCATTCGGTTATTTGACAGGAATCAATAATCTAGCAGGTCATTTACATTTATTTAAACCGTTGGATTGATTTTAAGAAATTTTACGATGGAAACATTTCTGTTGAAAAAAAGGACATTGTTTATTGTAGAACTAGTAAAATTTTATGAATGAATCATTTCTATCTTATACCATGGTCTGTTTAAATACTCGATTCTGATTGGCTGGAAGGTGTGCTTTAGATTTGGAATGGGTTAGTTGCACAAGATTGCGCCGGTCAGATTTTGCGACGCCAGGGTCTGCAGACAAATTTTTTGGTCTTGTAACACTATCGAGTTATTTTTTGGCTTATCGAAATACTTGATTCTGATTGGACAGTTGTGACATTTGCAGGTTCGTTATTCCCAGATAACAACCTCTCAATAACATTGAAAAATTTTATATAAAAATGTCTTTTAATAACACGATAAAGATATTATATTTACAAATGATTAAACCGAATTGCCTGTTCGTGACATTTGAACGTTGTTTCTTACCTTAAAACCGAAGGAAACGGCTTTTCCTCGATCTTCCTCGAAATATTTCGATCTACATTTCCTGGCCAATTTTTTTTCATGTGGCAAGTAGCCGTGTTATAAGCGGGATAATGTACAAGCAGCCGGCTGTTATCGTGAAATAATCCCCTTCAGTGCGATACCAGATCCTGATCCCACTGATCCCAAGCTCACCGGTGCCATCATGTTTGCCTGTCTGATCAAAAACGACACACATATCAATAAAAGCTTTCACTTGCAAAGGACCATGGTATGAGTGCTATAGTTCACAGCTAGCCATGCATTAAAGGATTTTATTGCCGGGAGGTTCTTTGCCTCCATATCGTGCATAAAATTCCTTAAAAGTATTAAAAAAAATACACTATCCTTCCAAAATCTTGGATGTCCAAAAATTGGTTTTGGTTAGATATTTGAGTGACATATAACATAAAGAGTGACTAATAATGATGTTAATAATGAATTTTATAAAAAACAAGGACAGCAGTCACATACATCTATATTAATTTAGCAAATTCCTGTTATATATTCACATTTTTATTTCCATTTTATAAACCCCTGCTGTTTATAACACAAAAAACAAACTGTTGTTACATTGAACTTTTTTGTGGTCTCCTGGATAACTTTAACGCACGCTCGGTTGTCGGGAAAAACGTCTGGTAATTGTTTTCCATCAGAAGTCTCTTTGTTATATATGATGTAGATTTTTATGAGGTTTGGTTACACTGCAGAAAATGTTTTTCAGGACCGTTCCTCTGGCATGAAGCCAACGCTGCAGAAACCGAATAAGAGTCAACCCCAGACTGTGTGTGTGTTGAGTTTGATCAAGTTGTGACAACACGGACTAGATGTGAACACTGACTTTAGACTCACTTCCCTCAGCCTGCATTGAGGATGATCTGATCCAATGATCTCCAATTTGAAGATGAATCGTTTTTATATTTTGGTGCCCATTGGTACTCTACTGGACTTCATACAGCACGGCGTGTTTGGTCTCAGCCAGTCACATCTGAATGAACGGCAGGACATATTTGTGCACAACCCCATGGAAATTAGTTACATTTGTTTTGTTGAAATCTAAACAAGTATTCTTACGTCGCACATCTGGCTATTGGGGATGGTGTGATAATGCTTTCCAAACAAAGTTAGATGTTTTTCCTCAAACCTTTGGAGGAATCGTTCACAGACATTTCAGAATCAGGAACAGGATCATTACATTGTTTCTTATCTGTCCCTAATAGACACAAATTACCTACTAAATGAGCTGGAAACTCTCCATTATTCTGCTATAAATAAAACGCTCATGGTTTTTTACTCACGATCTTAACCTGGTGTCAGAAAATTGCTTTCTTGGTGCAGAAGAAAACTCTTGAAACGGTAAACGGATGCTTTGTCAAAGAGTTGTTTTTGTGGTGATGAAGGTGAGCTGTGTTGTTCAGGCTGTGTTTGTGATATCAAGGGCGTCTGGAGATTCTCTTTCTCCCCGTGGAAAACTGGAAGATAATGGTCTTTGGCCCCATGAGATGAGAAACCCATCACAGGTATATAGCACACACACCCTCAGCAGCACAGACACAAACATTGGCTGTTATGTTGCTTGCCGTTGCTGAAATCAAAACTCACAGATGAAAGTGAGCGGCGGAATGGAGATCCAATGTCATGCTGTTAGTCAGATGGGTCAAGTGTGAGGGAACCAGTACTGTGACCAATAGCACTACAAATGGGAATAACATTTCACTGGTTAGAAAATTCATGAAATGTTATTGCTGTATGTATACAGTTTTGATATAGAGGAAACACTAGTTATGTTATGTGCATTAATGAAAAAATACTTATGCGCTCAAATTAGTTCTCTATCAAGCACAAAAAATCTGATGAAAGTATTTACTGAATAAATACTGAGTAGATTCATTGATGTGCATTAAAGAGTCATCTGACTTTGCCTAGTGGTTGGTATAACTGTACTTAACAGGTCCAGTCTGGTGCTTCAGCCAAAGTCTGGCATGAAAGTGGTCTGGTATTACCTCCATTTAACTGTCTTACACAACTGCGTTCGTAAAGAACAGGGATCCGCCCCCGCAAGCATTGTTTATTGTGTTTCATCTGTCCGCTCATTGTTTATGTATTTTATTTATATTTCTTATATATAACATTTATCATAAAAGGAAAATATAATTTTTGCTGACAGTCTATCTGGACGTTACGATGTTGTGCTTTATATGCAATATTTTATGTGATATTCCAAAATTCGTAACTTTGGATGGAAAAGTAGCCAGTGTTTGACATACTACTGGAGTTAAATTTTATACCAATATTTCGCTTTTGGGCTAGTTGCACAACATGGCGCCGGTGAGCTTTTGTGAGGCCAGGGTCGGCAGACCAATTTCCGGTCATACAACACTATCGAGCTGTATTCGCCTAACAAAGTGCTCAGCAACGTGAAGAGGATCTTTTGATATATTACTTTCCACCCATATTTGCCAACACAAAACCCTCCTATTCCTATACAGTGTTATACCACCAGAAATTAGTTTGCCGACTCTGGCATCCCAAAAGCTCTACGGCATCAGCATTTAATCTCTCATAGACATGGGCCGAATACCGCTTTCTAGGTATACCGCGGTCTAGGTATACACTCAGATTTTCTGTGATACCGTTTCTAAGGAATGAGCTGTGTTTACACAAAAATAAATACTTATGTCATGCAATGTAATGTTTGATGTCTAGGCCTAATATATGGCCTACATTATTTTTTGTATATGCAGACATTTGAAAATAACACATTTAAGTGTTGTTATTGCAATACCGTGAATTCGTGGCACTTTTTGCTCAAGGTTATCATACCGTCACAATCTAATCTCTCAGTGGTTGCATCAACCCCTTTACCGTGTAAGCATGACTGTCCTGGCGGACTGATAAAAACCCTGCGTGTGCTCACGGACGGCCAATAACGTTGGTGGCCTTCTCGATTCCTAATAGGCTCCTCTGAAGCGATTTTGTATTAACGTTACCGAATCACTGGTGCTGTACTTTGG